>NC_063055.1:15304738-15338374 GCF_018812025.1 Megalobrama amblycephala
TGATGAAATGACAAAGCTGCTTATTTTCAGCTTTGAACTTTTTATTAAATTGTGTTTAGTGATCTTGCAGCCCATTTTGGTAGTTTGCTGAGGCCCTCTAGTGGTTTCACAAAATCAACAAAGGTGGCAGCACTAAACTTTAGGTGTAGCAGAAAACATACTGTAAACTTATACAGACTGTAAACTCAGAATTTCTTGTGACAGTGTAGAAAGATTCAGAAAGGAGACACTCATCACTCAGACTTTATACATTAATAAAATTAGACATTCATATAATTATCTGCTTGATAAATACTTTTGTAAACAGATATAGTCACTTCTTTTTTGTATGGTGAATATGTCATTCTCTTGAACTGTTTTAACTTTTTAAAGCATTGTAGATTTATATGGTTGAATAAAATGTTGCATTTGAATAATCTACTTTGTGTCTGTTATGTTATGAAAGCTTTTCTTTTCAGTGTCATGGGAGATTGTGTCCTACATAAACACCTGACACACCTGGTGCTATTGACACAGCTTAGGACTCAAAATTCCCAAAGTTTTCACTTTCCTGTTGAGACAAAGCACATCTAGCATGTAAAAGTTAATTATTAAAAAAGTGACTAACAAAGACCTTGTCTGATAAATGAGAAGAAGAACATGAAAATAGTCATACAACAGATGAATGGCATTTACAGGTCAAGGAGAGCTGACTGCAAGGGAGCAGAACAATCATGTGGATACACTCAAGCTGTCATCACTTTCTCATTAATCCAAGCACTTAAACTAAAAAAGTGTACTTAGTGTAGTAGTGTAGTGTACTGTTAATTTAAGACATTTTCACACAGGTGTTCATGGAAGATACTGGAAAAGCACCAACATGTACCATATATGCACAGACAACATATTATGTATGTGTCTGTATGTATGTATTCATTAATTCAAAATTCCTTTCAGTGTATACTATAGAACTTACTATTAATCACTTGAGTTTTACAATTCTTACTAAATTAAACCTAGTAAAATGCTCAGGATTTTCTTCTGAATATGAGATAGCAGACCATCTAAACATCTAAAATGTTCTGAAGATTTTAATATAGGTAAATCACTAATAAAAGCTTATATGGACAACAAAGTATTTTACAATGGCATCAGTTTATCAAAGTAAATACAGAAGAGAAGAAGTAATATTTGAAACAGATTGGGACACGCAGAATTAAACAACACACTGTTAAAACAAAAACTAATAAATGTCTGTGTAGTGAGAGTGTAGAACATGTTAATGAAATGAATTAAAAAAAAAAAAAAAAAAAAAAAAAACTATTACCATGGACAATAGGCTAAAAATAATATCCTAAACTGGAAGAGAATCGACTAAAGACAGACTAAAGTAATAAGGGTGATTTTTAAATATTTACAAGACACACAATTCATAGGATATAACCCCGTTGAAGGAGGCACAGACACAGCACACATTTTCGACATCTCTCTTATCTCTCACACCCAGGTTTTGGAGTCTCAACTAACAGATAACACTTGCATGCAATTCAGTGTAAAACTGATATGAAGCCATATTACACGCGCCGATATGGTAACTGTTTTGTAACACTCCGAAAACGAAGAGGAAGAAGAATAACAACAAACTGTTGAAAACAGTTACAATAAGAGGACACGTTTGAAGGGAAAATACACCTGCATTCTTTTCTGAACCACTGGGATTTATTATTTGAGAGGATGCTCATTTTTGTGTGTATGTTGTCATTTTTGACAGTCGTTAACGCAGGTAAATTAGTAGCCTACCCAATCAGGGTATCTTCCGTTCCCTTTCAGTCGGTCACGTTCGACGTACGTCAGTAGTGACCGACGAATTGGGATATCGCTTAGAGAGCCCTATCAGCTTCGTGTAAACTAAAACAAGCCAATGGAATTGGCGTGCGATATTTGCATAATGCGCACCGCCCCCGACAGGTGTATATAATAGGAAGCAGATGCAATCGCACTCTGTCTTTCGCTTCGGAGCCATTCAGTGGTGTCCTGTTTAAGAAGACTGTTTTGTGTGAATTAAAACTGCCTCGAAGAGGATTCACAGCAAGCCGTGTGTGCCGGTGTAACGGTGCTACAGCGAGGTCGCGAGCTCCCGAGGATCCGAGCTATAGCTCTCAACTGCTGTTTTCACAGCACACGCCTAAGAGTGAAGTGTGTTGCGATTTGGGCCGGTTCCTCGGTGTGTCCAGGAAGTGGTGTACCTGGCACATCGCGTCACTCCCTGTGTGCTTCGGCACGAGCGAGTTGACTGTTTTCCCCTTCTAAAAGAGCTTTACAGACGAACCCTGACAGTATGTCATTTCGTCTGTGCGTTAATGGGTGCGGTCGTTCCCTGGTCCCTGCTGATGGGCACAATCGTTGCATCTCGTGTTTGGGCATTCAGCACGCTGAAGCAGCTTTTGTGAATGGTTCATGTTCCCATTGCGGGAACATGACTATCGCGGTGCTGAGGTCGAGACTCTCCTTCCTGAAGTCTCAGGAAGCGGGGGTCCCCTCCCCTGTGCCCCGTTCGACCGTTTTTTCCGGCCCGGGCCGGAATGACGGTTCGGCGGTGTATAGGAAGGGTGACCTGAGGATTACGGTCAGGGCTTCCCCGCCGAGCGGAAACGCTCCTCGGGCCCCTGCCGCCTCATCAGCACCGCAACCCATCGTGCCACCGTTGGTTTCCGCTGGGCCCTCTACGGACTGTCCAGCCGTTACCTTTGGTGTGCCGGCGGCGGATCGGATGTCGACCGCTGCATCGGAAGGTGAGCCTGAGTCCTCGGGGGAGGAAGATCCGGACGCGCTGCCGCCCGGGACGGTAGCGTTGCCCGAATCAGATCCTGAGCTCACGGCTGTGCTCTCCTGGGCCGCCTTGTGCGTCGGGCTTGAGTGGAACCCTCCACCCTGTCCCAGCCCATCTCGGTTGGACGATTGGTACTTGGGGGGGGGTCGCGCTGGTCAAACCCAGCGTCCCACCCCAATGCCTTTCTTCCCGGAAGTACACGATGAGGTGACCAGGTCTTGGCAAGCTCCGTATAGGGCTCGTACGGGCCTGGTCCCTCGTCCGCCTTCACCTCCCTGGATGGCGGGGAAGCCAGGGGATACATGAGGATCCCGCCAGTCGAGCGGTCTGTTGCGATGCAGTTGTGTCCAACGGCCGCTGGCTGGCGCGGTGAGCCGCGTCTCCCGTCCCGGGCCTGTAAATTCTCAGCTGGTCTGACTGAGAGAGCTTACAGTGCCTGTGGGCAGGCTGCCTCCGCCCTGCACGCGATGGCCCTTTTGCAGGTTTACCAGGCAAAAGCGCTGTCGGAGTTGCCCCAGGAAGGTCCTGACCAACAGCTGCTTGGGGAGCTGCGCGCTGCCACTGACCTTGCCCTCCGGGCAACGAAGGTGACAGCGCGTTCTGTTGGCCAGGCGATGTCTACTTTGGTAGTCCAGCAACGCCACCTCTGGCTGGCCTTGGCAGACATGAGGGAGACCGACAAACATCGGTTCCTGGATTCCCCCGTGTCTCCGGTCGGCCTTTTCGGCGACGCGGTGGAGAGCTGTGCCCAACAGTTCTCCGCTGCACAGAAGCAGGCTGAGGCTATCAGACAGGTCATGCCACGGCGGTCCGCTGCTGCCTCCACCCAGCCGCCCGCGGCTCAGCCTCAGCCCGCTCGTCACCGAGGGCGCCCGCCTGCGTCTTCCTCCGCCCCTGCTAAGTCGGCAAAACAGCAGCCTACACCAGCCAAACAGCAGGGTGCCGGTCGCGGACGTGGTGCCCAGCCCGTCTCTGCCAAGCCAGGTGGCAAGCGGTCGGGGAAAACTCGGCCCTGAGACGGGCGACCTGGAGCGGAGGTTCCTGCCCTTCGGGAGAGTATTCCATCTGCTCTCCCACCCCCGGAGGAGGGCCGGGGGATTTTGTGGCGTCTGTCCATCTACCGCCGCTGGCTCTCCGGAGTCCAGCGGTACCCACTTTGCCACAAAAAGAGCAGTTTCCTCAAACTCCAGGTCACAAGAGGGCGCGTTTGCCAGTGTGCCAGGCCCCGCCTCACCACTCGCAACCCCCTCCCATTCCGCCAGTAGGCGACAGTGTGGTGGCGCAGACCGCGTCCCGTGCGCCGTCTCCCATTCGCACTGCTGCCTCGCAGAGTCCGACCTCACTCCGGGCCGCTCCCATGCCGTCCGAGTCAGGTCCCTCTCTGCCTTGCTGCCCCACCCCCGGTGCGTCTGTGGTGCCTTTGGTCCCGCTGGCTCGGAGTCTGGAGGCGTGGAGCACGCTTCCCAGCCCGTCCCGCTGGCTCATTCGCACTATCAGACTCGGCTATGCGATTCAGTTCGCCCGGCGTCCCCCGGTTTTCAGGGGTGTCCACTTCACTCAGGTGTCGTTGGACAGTGCACCTGTTCTCCGGGCGGAGATTGCTGTCCTCCTGGCGAAGGATGCAATCGAGCCGGTCCCTCCAGCCGATATGAAGTCGGGGTTCTACAGCCCCTACTTCATTGTACCAAAGAAGGGCGGTGGGCTACGGCCAATCCTGGATCTGCGCGTCCTGAACCGGTATCTTCACAAGATGCCGTTCAAGATGCTCACGCAGAAACGCATTTTCGAATGCGTCCGTCCCCGGGATTGGTTTGCAGCAATAGACCTGAAGGACGCGTACTTTCATGTCTCGATTCTGCCTCGACACAGACCCTTCCTCCGGTTTGCGTTCGAGGGTCGGGCATATCAGTACAAAGTCCTACCCTTCGGGCTGGCCCTGTCACCCCGCGTCTTTACGAAGGTTGCGGAGGCGGCCATTGTTCCCCTCAAGGAACAGGGCGTTCGTATTCTCAACTATCTCGACGACTGGCTGATCCTGGCCAGCTCGCGAGAGCAGTTGTGCGAACACAGGGACATGGTTTTAGCTCACCTCAGCCGGTTGGGTCTTCGGGTCAACTGGGACAAGAGCAAACTCGCCCCCGGGCAGAGGATCTCTTATCTCGGTCTCGAGCTAGACTCGGTTGCACGGACTGCGCGTCTCACCGAGGCGCGCGTCCAGTCGGTGTTGAACTGCCTGAGTTCGCTCAAGCGCAGGACAGCGGTTCCACTGAAAGATTTTCAGAGGCTCCTGGGGCATATGGCATCTGCAGCCGCGGTCACGCCGCTCGGATTGCTTCATATGAGACCGCTTCAACACTGGCTCCGCGGCCGGGTCCCGAGATGGGCGTGGCAGTGCGGCACGCTCCGTGTCCCCGTGACACCGAGCTGCCGTCGCACCCTTGTCCGGTGGTCGGACCCTTCGTTCCTGCGGGCCGGAGTACCCCTCGAACAAGTGTCCAGGCACGCTGTGGTCTCCACAGATGCCTCTGCCACGGGATGGGGGGCCACGTACAACGGGCATGCAGTGGCAGGTCTTTGGACGGGGCCTCAGCTGCATTGGCATATCAATTGCCTCGAGTTGCTAGCGGTACGTCTTGCGCTGGCCCGCTTCAAGAAGCTGTTGTCAGGCAAGCACGTTCTAGTCCGCTCAGACAGCACTGCGGCCGTTGCGTACATCAACCGTCAAGGTGGTCTACGCTCCCGTCGCATGTCACAACTCGCCCGCCATCTCTTGTTGTGGAGTCAGAAGTATCTGAGGTCCCTTCGGGCCACTCATGTCCCAGGTGTGCTCAACCGTGCAGCCGACGAGCTGTCACGGCAGCCTCCACTTGCGGGCGAGTGGCGGCTCCACCCCCAGGCGGTCCAGCTGATTTGGCAGCGTTTCGGCGAGGCCCAGGTAGACCTGTTTGCCTCCCCGGAAACTGCCCACTGCCAGTGGTTTTATTCCCTGACCAGCGGCACGCTCGGCACGGATGCCCTGGCACACAGCTGGCCCCCGGGTCTGCGCAAATATGCGTTTCCCCCAGTGAGCCTTCTCGCACAACTCCTGTGCAAGGTCAGGGAGGACGGGGAGCAGGTTCTGTTAGTGGCTCCGTATTGGCCCACTCGGACCTGGTTCTCAGACCTCATTCTTCTCGCGACAGCCCCTCCCTGGCCGATTCCTCTGAGGAAGGACCTCCTGACTCAGAGACGGGGCACCCTGTGGCACCCGTGTCCCGACCTATGGAACCTCCACGTGTGGTCCCTGGACGGGATGCGGAGGTTCTGAGTGATCTCCCGCAAGCGGTTGTAGACACCATCACTTCCGCTAGAGCTCCTTCCACTAGGAGTCTCTATGCGTTGAAGTGGAACCTGTTCGTTGAATGGTGCGCCTCTCGCCGAGAGGACCCCCGATCATGTTCGGTCGGATCCGTGCTTTCCTTCCTGCAAGAAGGGTTGGAGCGAAGGCTGTCTCCCTCCACCCTGAAGGTGTATGTTGCCGCTATCGCCGCACATCACCACGCAGTTGAGGGTAAGTCCCTGGGGAAACACGATCTGATCGTCAGATTCCTGAGGGGAGCGAGGAGATTAAATCCTCCTCGCCCTTCCTCCGTACCCTCTTGGGATTTGACCCTGGTTCTCACAGCTCTCCGGGGTCATCCCTTTGAGCCTTTGCAATCAGTCGATCTGAAACTAATGTCTCTTAAGACGGTTCTTCTGGTTGCATTGGCTTCCCTGAAGAGGGTAGGGGATCTGCATGCATTTTCGGTCGACGAAACGTGCCTAGAATTCGGGCCCGGTGATTCTCACGTCATCCTGAGACCCCGGCCTGGATACGTGCCCAAGGTTCCTACCACTCCCTTCAGAGATCAGGTAGTGAACCTGCAAGCGCTGCCCTCGGAGGAGGCAGACCCAGCCCTAGCTTTGCTCTGTCCCGTCCGCGCTCTGCGCGTTTACGTGGATAGAACGCGAAGCTTCAGGACCTCAGATCAGCTCTTCATCTGTTACGGAGGCCAGCAGAAGGGAAAGGCTGTCTCCAAGCAGAGGATGGCCCACTGGATAGTGGATGCCATCGCCTTGGCGTATGATTCCCAGGGCGTGCCTTGCCCGCTCGGGTTGAGAGCCCACTCCACCAGAGGGGTGGCCTCTTCCTGGGCGCTGGCTCATGGCGCCTCGCTGACAGATATTTGTAGAGCTGCGGGCTGGGCGACACCTAACACGTTAGCTAGGTTTTATAGCCTACGTGTAGAGCCAGTATCTTCACGTGTACTCGCATCCACTAGTCGGTAGACGTGTTGTACCTGCTCTAAGTGTCGGCTTGCAATGCCATTCCCGCCACTGGCCGGATACGTGCATACTTCACTCCAGTCGAGTTCCCCGCTTGGCGAACCCTGTCGAGTTCCTCCGCCTCCCCCTTCGGCTCGGACATTGCGGAGTGTCTGATGCCAGGCCTACATCCGTCGCTGACGCTGTCTGTTGGCTGGGGCCCATATGTCGTGACCCCTCTACGTGAGCGGTCCCATATGTGTAATTTTCCACGGTTTAAAACTCCCTACGGCGAGTCCGTGTCTTTCCCTTAGCAGAGCCAGCTCTGCTGTCACCTGTCAGATGAGTCTCCCCCTAACCAGGTGGAGCCATCCCAGGGACTCCATATGCGTACTGCCCCCCGGGCCAGTCCATATGTGTATCCCCACGTAAACTCCTCCCCCATTGGGTAGGTAGTGGTCTCCGCAGCGTCCCTTATGGGTTCGCTTCCCCAGTGTAGTCTAGTTACTTAGTGGGTAGTGGTTAGACAGCAGTAGACTCTCTCGGTGTAAGCTCGCCCCCTTCACTGTCAGCCGGTGCTATGGGCGGCTGAGCTTGCGCTGGGCACTGGAAGGGGTTTCGTAACTGTGGCGCTTTAGTTGGGATCCCAATTCGTCGGTCACTACTGACATACGTCGAACGTGACCGACTGAAAGGGAACGTCTCGGTTACGTATGTAACCCTCGTTCCCTGAAGGAGGGAACGGAGACGTACGTCCCGTCGCCACAGTTTCTGTACCCTCGCTGTAGCGCGGACACCAGTTGTCTCCTCAGTGAAAAACAGAGTGCGATTGCATCTGCTTCCTATTTATATACACCTGTCGGGGGCGGTGCGCATTATGCAAATATCGCACGCCAATTCCATTGGCTTGTTTTAGTTTACACGAAGCTGATAGGGCTCTCTAAGCGATATCCCAATTCGTCGGTCACTACTGACGTACGTCTCCGTTCCCTCCTTCAGGGAACGAGGGTTACATACGTAACCGAGACGTTCATTAATGTTTTGATTTGATATTGAAATCAGAAAAATTTGAAAACCACACTTTTTTTCGTTTTTCATTTTCAAAATGAAAACGAAAAAAAAAAAAAAATTGGCTTGATTTTTCTTTTTTCGTTCTGGGGTTGGAAACAAATAGAGGGTATGCATCGATGTCACTTTCCCGCCGAAAACGCGCTCCCTCAGCTGGACTGACAAACGAATTACACTAAAGGTTAGACTCGAAAGTGTTTCTTACAACTTGTCAAATAAACCTAATCCATGGACATTGACATGCAGCCTGGAATCGTGTTTCCTGACATTTATATGTGCCTGATTTCACTTGGGTAAAGTTGGTTTTATATTCGCACATTCGGACATCCGTATTCACTGGACATTCAGTGGACATTCACAAGTAAATATGCCATTAAAACAATACTTGCCTATTTTAATCGACTGTGAAAAATGTTGTAAGTTGACATCGTTGGTTGTCAATATCATGTCGCTGCTTAAAATTTGCAAACATTAATTTATTGCACATTTATTGGAAAGTCTGAATTTATCAGAAGTCCGAATGTCCGAATATAAAACCAACTTTACCCAAGTCCTGATTTCGACGGCGGGGAGACACATAGGCTAAAGCAAATCTGCCTGTGAATATTTTATATAACTACAATATCGGTAGGTTTAAATCCGCGTAATCACTTATATCAATGTTATATCGTCATATTGTCCAGCCCTAAAACATATATAGTTTTATAGTATAGTTTTTGTCAGTGTTGTTTATTGAAAAACACCCAATTATGCAGAATATAAGATGGAAAATATTTAATTGATGAGTCAACATAATATAACAATACAATATATACGGTATGATTTTACCTCAAAATCCAACAATTTGACACAATGATAACTGCAAATCCATGTTTCTCTGCCTGGAGTCGAGCTGTTTCTGTGAATTGCAGTGATCCATTTGCTTTTTTCCCTGTTGCTTTCTGCAGTTTTTAAATGGGTTTGTGTCAAAGCTATTTGTACAGTCAATCACAAAGCTCTTTCCCGTTTTGGATGTGTTTTGTGTGTTTTTCGCGACATTCACGCTGAAAACCAATGCTGCCGCTCAAGGGGCTCGCACACCGGACGCGAAGCTCAGCGCCGCGACACGTCTTTCAAATTCGAACGCATTGTTTTATATTTTTTTCTGAGTCGTAGCGGGCGCCGCGGACAGGCGCCGAATGTCGCCGCCGGTGTGCGTACAGTCATAGAAAACAATGCGTTCGAATTTTAAGACGTGGCAAGGCGCTGAGCTTCGCGTCCGGTGTCTTTTGCCACTCAGTGGGCGTGACCGCAGTCGTAACGGTCGACGGTGACGTCACGTGCATACCCTCTATCCACAAGTTTCCTACGCCCCATGAGGCCTTGCGTCAAACGTGGGAGCGTCTTCCGGTTCGAAGTAAACAAGCTGGACGTGACACTCATTCATTCAACATTTGACAGTCATTCAAGATTTAACGATCCAAACTTGCGAACGTTTGTTTTTTACTTAAAGATTTAAGATTCCAGCATAAATATTTGAACAATGTTTTACAATAAAAAATGTTACATTAATAGTAATGTATTAATTTATGTCAGGAGTGCAGATCAATCATGCTAAATCTAACAGACCTATTCAGCTGCGCCTGCTTCCATTTATTTACGATCACGAGAATGCACAAAACAACTCCACTAAGGCTTTTAAATCCAAAGGCTTAGAAATATATTGATAACATACCCTATGTTTACATCACTTTTCTGAGCATTTCTATTTATTTTCCTCTAAATTATGCGATGATTGCAATCCGAGGACGTTTGCGCGATCTCTTGTCTATCTATCCTGATCCTTTCAGCCAGAGCAACAGAGGGAGCTCATGAGAAGGCAACAGGAGTTATGAGTTATACGAGTTAACCGGAGTGTGTGAATCTGTGAAAGATATGCATTTGTCAGGAATCAACAGGCACAGGGAAGAGACAGATAAAACATTAAACTTAATAAATACACGATTATAATCATATAAGAATTGTCTTCGTCCCTCAAGCAGTCTCTGATATTTTCCATAAACGTGTGTATTTATCGCAATGGTTAACATCAGTAGCCTTTAGCATCGCATACAGTGGAAACGCGACTGGCTCTGGCACGCACGATACGTTAGGAGTAAAATATCACATCATATGGCTTTGGTGCATCAGTGACAGGTGAAGTAGCCTACAGACAGCGGGTTGTTCATGTATTGCAGGGTCAGGATGCTCTAGTCATGCAGTAGCACTGTTGTGGAAGGTCAGTAAAGTAAAGGGCAATTAAAGGGCACGAAAACTGTTTATTGTATTGTGATATTATTAACTAATAAATGTACTAAACTGAAATGTTGTCCCTGAGCGCCGTAACGACATCTCTCATAAAGATTTGCAACTTTGCAAAGTAAACAATGATCCAAAAAACACTTAGCCTCTTCGCTAATTAGCACACTAAATACCATTGGTATGCTACTTCCGCCGCCTCACCGGAAGTTGTACCCACGTTCTCTTTTACAGTAGCGGCCTGCGGAAACAGGTGGATAGGCAGTTTGAATATTCAATCTCTACATGTGGGTGGGAATGAAACGCCTCTTTCCGCTGATTGGTCAACCAGACGTCAAACCATGTCGTCATCAGTTGTTCATCGGTTCAGCTCAACAGAATAAAAGTCCCTCGCTCTACAGCTGTACTGATTCTTAACGCGTTTATTCTACATTTAATCTCTTTCTCATCAAATAGCCAGACTAGTGAATGGCTTGGCACAAATCGTTCTGATGCAGAGTCAGGGCTTAATTCTGTGTAGACATTAATTCATCATGTGAAATATTAGTTTATCTCATAAATATTAATTTACTTTGCAGCTGCACACAACTACCCCAGCCAACAACTTTGATACATTGAGTGTAGAAATGTATTTTGTTTTAGACAACATGGGATGGAATTGAAATGATAGATAGGCTATGAATATATATATATATATATATATATATATATATATATATATATATATATATATATTTGTGTATTTTACAGTCACAGCACATCTATTATGCCTATTCTATTTTGAGTTTTTTTTTTTTTTCATAGAGAAGTGTAGGACATGTCAAATGTCAAATATTAAGTTATCCTTCTGTTTCATAATATATGTATATAATAGGCAACATGCTATTTTTTTCCTTTTCTTAAAGCTATAACTTTTGTTTAAGGCAATATTCTGAGTTTATTTCATTAATATTGAGTATTAATGAATGTCACACAAACCGGTGTTTTATTTTCTCTGCCGACTAAACTTCCAATGCAGATCAGGGGTGCGTTTCCCAAAGCGAACTATGGTCGCAAGTTCCGTCGTTACCAATAGAGTTCAATGGGACTTACGACCATGGTTCACCAACGATGCTTTCGGGAAACTCACCCCAGAACCGTTGTCTGACTGACTCCTAGCGCACAGAGCAGTGTTTCATTCCTGAATGAATCAGAGTCTTTGAACAAATCAGTTGACTGAGTGATTCAATGGCCCAAAAGATTATAGAGCTCCAATTGATATATTCTTGAATGAATCAGCGTTTTGAACGAATCGCTTAAATAAATGACTCAATCATTAACACAAAGACTTGCTGACACCTACTGGACATTAATTTCATAATCCAATTATCGTTTCATTTCGTCATTTAAAATTTTCTGTATTCAAAATGATGTGTAAAACATTAATATCATTACATTATGCAATTGTAATTCGTACACATATACTGCCCTCTCTGAGCAATCTAACAACTCATAAATCTAAAAGCAACTTCAGGTGGTGCTTCTTTGACACCTCTGCAAGCCTTTGTTTGATACTGATTTAATTGGTAACAACCTATAGCATCATATTATTGTAATTTAAATGACAAAATTTAAGAACTTAACATTAAAGAAAGCATACATATCTAATAAGATTAGGAAAAAAATCCTAAAATCCCCTGTAAATTAATTAATCAATTACAGTTAATTTCTGACACAGACAGATGACAATAAATAGACTATAAAATACTCTTTATCTCATTATTGATAGTGTTATTTCAGGGTTTTGATATATAGCCTAATATTGATAAAGTATAGGCTAATTGATATCTTCTTAAGAGAGCACTATTATGGTTATTTTTTAACACTGTTTTAACATTTTTTCCTTTACTTATTTATTTTACTTTTTTTAAATGTGTGATAGCCTATTTCAAATGGGCATAAATGAGTTCACCTTGTCATCAAATCATCCAATTCGCATTTTAAGTCCATCTCTCTATAGCACCGCTTTGATGAACTAATAACATGTAATATATTTTCATATCTGTCATATTTCAAATTCATCCCAGATCCCAAAACTCAGGGTGTTGTCTACAACAAAAGTTATGACTGCTGCATATTTACATCGGCTACTGATTTGCACTTTTTAATTCAATGTGTGCCTATACATTCGCTGCCCAGTGCGTTGAGCAGCTTCGCTAGATTTTTATAGTTGGTCACTTCAATAAAACAGGCATTGTGTCAACATTGTAGAATGGGGGTAACTGTGTGCAGCTGCAAAGTAAATAAATATTTCATGAGAAAGAGATAAAATGTAGAATAAACGCGTTAAGAATTCGTACAGCTGTAGAGCGAGGGACTTTTATTCTGTTGAGCGGAACCGATGAACAACTGATGACGACATGGTTTGACATCTGGTTGACCAATCAGCGGAAAGAGGCGTTTCATTCCCGCCCACATGTAGAGATCGAATTTTCAAACTGCTTATTTGTTTCCAACCCCAGAACGAAAAAAGAAAAATCAAGTCAATTTTTTGTTTTTTCGTTTTCATTTTAAAAATCTAATCAAAACATGAATGAACGGAAGATACCCTGATTTTTCCCGAATGAGGAAATTAAATTGCATTTGAGCATTTGATTTATCATTTGAGCAGCCGTTTGAGAGTTTGATTTATTATGTAATAATTTGAGCATTTAATGTATCATCTGAGCAGCTGTTTTGAAACTTTGATTTATTATTTGCATTTGAATTTTCATTTTAATTTTGTTAGGAAAAAAACTTCCATAATTTACCATGGTTTTGGCACAAATGTGGAATATTTATATTGAATAGGTACTATGCTATTAATATATTCATTTATATTGTATTAGATTTAGGGTGTTTAGGCTATTGTTTTTATTTTAATTTTATTTTTTTATAGCATACAGATACATAATATATCATTTGACAGTGATAGTGAGTAGCCAGCATGATTTTTCTCACTGTCAGTCTCACTGTCAGAATATTTTCATTTAAGCCTATAATATTATTATTATAAATAAAATAATTCTTACCAATATAGTATGAGCTTGTATAATTCATATATTTGTTCCAAGGAAAATAGTTGTACAAATCGATAAATTATCAGGTTATTTATTTATTATGGACTTATATCTGCATTTTGTTGGGTATCATGTTTCCAAATAAATACTTTTACTTTTTAAGTATATTTTAGCTTATTTATTGATACTGTTATGTGTCATTTGTTCCTTTTGTTAGTGATTATATTTCCAACCTGTGTCTAGTTTAGTTCATCATTTTCCTGTGTATACTCTATAGTTTCTTCAGTTCTCTGTCATTTATTGTCTGTGCCAAACTGTTGTGTTTTCTGATCTATATGACATGTCTTGGATTATCTTTTATGACAATAAAAAAGCTGTAATTAGATCCTCAACTCTCCTTGTCTGTCTGATGTATAGTATCAGAAGATAATGTATAATATCACTGATGTTTGCTTTTCTCAGGTTGTGAGATGGCATCCAGTCAAATGACTGATGATATCATAGATTTTACCCCCGTGGTGTGGTGTCACATCCTTTACTCCGGTGCCTCTGAGTGATGAGTGTCTCCACTGTCAGGAGAAGCTCTAATAATAAAGTCAGCAGTGCATGAGTTTACAGTAGTTCAGTGGTTCTCAATCAGATCCACTTAAAATCCACTGAAATACATGACACAAACATTGTGAAATATATTTAATCAAAATGCCCTTTTGTTCAATGATTACATCAAATACACATCTTTCAAGTGGTCTTTGTCACATGCAACAAAATGCAATGTTATTCTCCAATAAAATAATAAAATTTTCTAAAACTTGTTCTGAATTTAGAGTACAGAACAGCAGAGTAAAAATTACATAGTTCTGGCAAGAAACTCTGACGATGCAGGCAGATGGCTTTAACTCATTTGGTAGTGATCACATCATTATCCACACAGCACAGCTGACTGGTTGCTGTTGCATCAGCGGCCAATGAGCTTGCTGCTTAAACATTCAAATAGTTGGCATTGATGGCTGTTAGCAGTCTGCAGCGTGCTTTCAGAACCCTCCTCCTCCCCAGCTGCACCTATATAGATCTGCTACGGGGGTTAATTCATGTATGTTACGTGTGCAGCAGCAGCATGTCTTACATGCTCACACCAATGTCTGTGAATGTATTGGCAGTAGCAAATCTTGGTACTTGCCCTGCAGCAGCAGCGTAGCAGATCTATTCCGCCAAGACCAAATATATTAACATTGTCATATCCATTACCATGCCAATCTCAATTACCATACAAATATGCAGAGAGTTGTATTGACAGAATAATAAAAATATCACATTGGACCAGCAAGATAAAACACTTTACAGCAGGAGATAATATTCTTAAACAGCATTATGCTTTTAAGCCACACATTTTGTATATTGTAAACTGTACATCTGGGGGGGGGGGACATATAAACTCACTTTTCATCATTCACGGATGCTGAAATAAAGAAAGAAATCATCTGGTTGTCATTTCTAAAACGTGTCTAAAATTAACCTTAAAATAAACATGTTGCTGTATTGATATTACTTCATAAAAGAGTGTACTCACATGGAGTTGGAGTGTATTTACTCTGTGACATCCCAGAGCCTCGTCCTGAATAAAAATTACACAGTTAAACCAGAATAAATAGAAAGTAACATGACAGAAACATAAAACTGCATAAAAATGAATTCAGGGTGTCTCAAAGGGAACTGATGTTTGGTATTTTTCTAATTGAGCATTAGATGTGAAGAACTGGGGTCTCAATTATAAAGCGTGCACAAAACGGGGTTGGAAACGTGCGTACGCCAGTTCCCACGCAAAGGTTGTGATCTATAAAAAAACAAACATGACAGGATGTGCGCACCTTTAAGCAAACTTTGAGCCGTGCGTACGAACATTTTGGAGACAGAGCAATTTTTTTGGCAACACCGATGGTGAGCTGAGGGACTGACGGCAGATGAAGGAAAACCACTTTAAATCCTAATTATGAGTCATAATCATAAATACAGTGCATGTGTTCACAATAACAATTTAAATAAATAAAAGAATGATTTAAACTCGCATGGAAAGTCACGTTTTCATTTTGATATACACATGTACATTGTTACTTTCACTAATAAGCACTGAAATTACATTACGCAGTCATTACGGAGAAGTTAATCAAACGATATGAATTTACATAGTAGATGTGCTACTTTCTATCACTTTTCCTGTGACACGCTGCTTTAATGACAGCGAGGAGCGCTAGGAGCATAATAATTCCTCTTTAAACTACACTGCAGATGTTATACAAAATATTATAGCGAGAACGACGATCGATGCACACTTAACTTCGATATTATGGAAGACACTGCTGGATTCGGTGGTCGAACGGTCCGTTGATTCCACCCAGCAAGCAATAGCCGTCATTTCACCGTCTCGGTTAACTATAGACCCGATATAGTCCGGCTATGTGTAACCCACTTTTAGCCAAAACAATCTTTCATTTGGTTACATGTCGTTTTTGCCAAAATAACTTGCGAGTTGTATGTTATTGCATCATGTAAGTGAAGTCAACAGTGATTACAAGGTGTTTGGTTTCACATCTATGACATGTTATATTGTGTAGGCTGTGCGTAGCCACGATTTAGCTCATAGTCAGACCGGCTATTTGTAGCCCACCTATAGTCAATCCTGATTTATTGTAGTTTTTGGACAGGAAGTGCTTGAGATGGTTGATATCTCATCATGTTCGCAATGTCAATGATTTCTACAAGATTTAAGTGGCATTTCATGACATGGTCTATATGTAGTCACGATTTAGCTCTGAATTGGATAGGCTATGTGTAGTCTGCTTTTAGTCCACCCAGCGAAATCGAGGCAATTTATAGTCTAGTTTTTACGGCTTGGCTATAGCCCTGATTCAGACCAGCAATGAGTGTAACCAAAATAGTGTTAAGTCATTTTCGACCACAAAGCTTGTGGATTCTTGATATACTTGCATTTATACATTTATATGCAAGTATAATATACATTTATATGCAAGTATATATTTGAAACAGCATATTTTTGCTGTCACTCCTACATTCTACGATATCATATATATATATATATATATAGCCATATATTAATTATAATTATATACCACACACATATATGACTGTATTTAATTTTAAGTTAAATAAAAATTTACAATTCTCAACCGCTAGATGGCAACTGTGGCTCTACTGAGACATGACCACTGGCAACGCGAGACTTGAACGTTGACTCTCGATCACTGTTGCCAGATCTCGCGATAAACATTTCCGCATTTTACAACTGTTGGAGACGGAGAGCAAGCAACAGCAAATGTTAAAGCAAATTCTTTCCTGCTTTTGGTCTTGTAAGTATCTGTGTTTTTCATTTTGACATGTGTTTATTATTTATGTACATTATGTGTAGGAACCGTGACATTTTAGCGGGTAACTGCAGACTCAGAGTAAAACGTGGTTAGATTAACATACATGCACATGTACTGTAGTGTTTCCTTGTGCCCTAAAACTCTGTAATTATCTAAATACAAGGGGTAAACATGAAACCTGTGCGCCCTACTATTATTTGTTATGGAAGCCTTGTATATCTTTTAATCTTTTGATCATTATGAAATAAAAATATGAGTTTTTGATTTGGCAAGGCAAGTTTATTTTGTATAGCACATTTCAACAACAATGTTCAAGTAATTCAGAGTGCTTTTCATAAAACATGGAATTTATGGAACTGAAAATTAATCAGGTTGTTTATAAACCAAAAAAAATATTGTTAACATTTTTTATTTAACTTTTTTTTTGTTCAATGTTATTTTTTTTTTGTCAATATATTTTTATTGTTACACGTTGTAATTTTCTTTTAATGTTTATTTGTATTGTATTTGTAAAATTTATTTTTTTTTATCATTGTGCATTATCTTGAGTTCTTTTTCTAAATAAAACCTTTTATATTTAATTTGTTTGGACGGATTGTCATTTATGAGAACCTGTTATATTTAAGTGAAAAGAATCCTTTAGCCATTATTTAGTTGTCTATTGCATGTATAGATGTAATCATTCATTAGTAGTGTAATTGATGACTAGTCTATTTTTAGGTTATAGATAGACGTCTATTAGATTTTCACTGACAGCCCCAATTTTGCCTTATTTTAACCTAGACCCGTATTAACCGTCTTTAAACATAAATATGTAGTTGTCTAATAGTCGTCTAATTGATGACTAGTCTACTCTTGGGTTATGGTTAGACGTCTATTAGATTTTCACTGACAGCCCAAATTCAGCCTTATTTTAGCCTAGATCCATATTCACCGTCTATTAGACATATATATGTAGTCGTCTAATAGTCGTCTAATTGATGACTAGTCTATTTTTGCGTTATGGTTAGACGTCTATTAGATTTTCACTGACAGCCCAAATTCAGCCTTATTTTAGCCTAGATCCATATTCACCGTCTATTAGACATATATATGTAGTCGTCTAATAGTCGTCTAATTGATGACTAGTCTATTTTTGGGTTATGGTTAGACGTCTATTAGATTTTCACTGACAGCCCAAATTTTGCCTGGTTTTAGCCTAGACGGCGGGCTATGTTTTGACGGCTATTAGACGTCTAATAGACATAAAATTGCTTGCTGGGCAATGATAATAGCTTACTAAACCGCAGCTGCACAGAGGTGTTGATGTCGCGTGAAGGATCTTGAAACAATTACCACTATATGAAGGATATAATTTGAGGAAAACGGTAAGATTTTTACATTTACTTTTTAAAATACTTAAGTGAAGCGCCGAGAAAGACAATTGTATTTACACTGCAATAAATAAGTAGGCATATCCGTTTCCACTAAAAAATATAGCCTATAAACTTCCTAAAAGATATGTTCACCTTATCAGCAAAACTGCATAAATTTGCTTCGAATTGTTTAAAACAGTGGTTCTCAACCGGTGGGGCGCGCCCCACACTCTAAAAAAAAACTGAAAAAAAAAAAAAATTGCAAAATTTTTTATCACTAAACTACTGTCATAAAACGTTATAGTTTTGTATATACATAACTCCTGAATAAAAATTAAAATGTGTTTGGACTGATTAAAAAAAAAAAGTTTTGAACAAATTTGATTGGTTTGTCGATAGTGAGCGCAAATCGGCGCAAATGCAGGTGATAAGCGGTTTTATTAAGCGAGTCACTGAGTCGTTCATTCACGATTCGTTCAAACGGCCGATTCATCAAGAATGAGACAGATGTTTGTGAATGGGTCATTGAATCTTTGACTCAAACGATTTGTTCAAAACACTGAATCATTCAAAACACGGTTGAGTGTTGCTGTGAGATGCGCTATGTTGTGATCTTTGTTTGGATTCATCGGATCTATTTTCGCTGCTAAAATAGACAGTCATTATTTTGTCTAAAATGTAAGTGACTTAATATTATTAACTTGTTTGTTGAACTGTCATATCAGTGTCACATTTTCAATCGCGAGGTGATGGTCAATTAAGTGATGGTCAATTGTCAGCTCTCTTGGTCGTCAGGTCGTGTGATGTAGGCTATGTTGCTGAACTGTATTCAAATGTTATAAATATAAAAACACCACATTTTGAAATTTAACTGCAGTATGTCAATTTTGTTTATTTGTGTGTGCTGCGCTCATAGACTTTAGAAAACGGCGCTCATTTGTTTGATTTCTCCTCGAGAAACTGCACAAGCCTCAAAAGTTTAAGGTCCTTGCACCCTGACTCAGTCCGAAACTGTCGTATTCGTTTTTTCATATTCGTCATTTGGTGGATCAATTGTCAAAAACCAGTGTCGGCGCTATGGTGGGGCATTCGAGGGCCGTGCCCCCCCTAGCGGTCATTGATGCCCCTCCTACCACAGGCCATGGCGTGCCCCCCCCCCCCCCCAAAAATAACTTTTAGTTATTCTTTTAATATTAAATGTACAAACTGTAACTTAAATGAAATAAAATGAAATCAACGGGGAAAACATTAATTTTGGTTGTTCATGACATGTTACTAGGCTTGGTCATCATAGGTCAATGCTTATTGGTCGCTGAGTAAACTTGTTACATTTGATTTTCAGCGCGCTGCGCGCATAATCCATTTCAGTTTGCCCGTCTTTATCATAGACATTTAGCGCTAACTGTTAACCTAATTATAGACAAAAAATGGATTTACGAAAACACTTCTTCTGAGGGTAAGTCGTTTGTTCATTTCACTTATTAAAGCCAGCCTGGCTTTGATGATAAGGCTACTAAGCAGTAGAATTGTGTATGTGTTTTATACTTGGCTGCCTGTAAGTCTTACAGGTAAGATATGCTTATGGAGCCCGATCACACGAAAATGCGTATAAATAGTACGAGATTGTAATCTCGTAGAATATATACGCCAAAATGAGTTTTGGCGTGCTTATGGTACGCAGTTTTTCGCGTGCATATGATACGCACTTTATGGCACTTTATTTATAGGCCTATATATATTCTACGAGATGACACACTAGTACTAGCTTATTGATACGCATTCTCATGTGATCGTGTTGTCTTATGTCATTTCTGCCTGGTGCGTGGCTTGTCCAATTGGCTACTTGCTGCCCGAATGCGTGCCTCAGTTATGTCAGCGGTCCTGTCCTGTTACTTATATGTTGTAAAGGGGTGTTTTTTGATGGAGGCTATGTTGTCTAATGTTTATAACCAGTGGTAGGCCTATAATGGTTTTCTGGAAGTGCATAAACTGTTGAGAGGTGGATGAACTATTTCTGACATGTCAGAGATGGGTAAACTGCATTTATTTGCGTATAGACTCCACGACAGCCCTATGCTGTGTGTGACTGAGCAGAATTTCAAATAGAGGGCATAACTTTATGCTTTTTCTGCCTTTTAATGTGACTCCACTCCAAACGCTGTCTTCATTTTTTTTTTTTTTTTTTTTATTAAATGCAACGTTTTAATTTCAAAAGCATTTCTAAATTCAGTTCATATTTCCAACAAACGAAATTTCAAGCCAAAATAACGAAATGGTTAAAAAAAATATATCGCAAAAGTTTTGTGCAAATGTGTAATGGAAACGCGGCTACATGATATAGAAATTAACAACAACGAGAATAAACGACACTCGCAAATAATAATATAATAATATTAATATTAATAAAACGTGTTTCTCTTATTTATTGCATTTCTGCTGTGTTGGACTGTGATGTCGCCACTGCGTAAAAATATTTCTCAAACGGCAGTGCCCCACCGCCGATGACCCAATGCCCCTCCAGTAGATCTGCTCTGGCGCCGACTCTGTCAAAAACCCCTCAAAATATTTGCTACGTATGCGAAAAATGCAGAAAATCGAACCATCCGAATTAATTTTTATGACGGACGGAAGTTTCAGAGGCTGCAAACGTATAAAACGTGAGGTCGTATTTAGTTTATATATATATATTTATATATATATATATATATATATATATATATACACACACACAGGGTGCGATTTGTATGAGGGGATGGGGGAATTTCCCCCCTTCTGGTCTATGTATCCCTCCCTCTGCTGAAATATTTTTATCCCCGGTGGGGATAAAAAATATCCCCCCGGGTGATGCTATTCCACAAACCACCAACTATAGAAGCCCGTTTCCGCCACTAAAAAAAAAAAAAAAAACTCCACTAAAAAAAAAAAAAAAAAAGAAAAAAAGATGAATTGCTACTTTTTATCTCAGAATTCTGACTTTTTAACTCGCAATTGCGAGTTTATATCTCACAATTGCGAGTTATAAAGTCAGAATTCTGAGATATAAAGTCGCAATTGCGTGATAAAAAGTCAGAATTCTGAGATATAAAGTCGCAATTGCGAGTTATAAAGTCAGAATTCTGAGATATAAAGTCGCAATTGCGAGTTATAAAGTCAGAATTCTGAGATATAAAGTCGCAATTGCGTGATATAAAGTCAGAATTCTGAGATATAAAGTCGCAATTGCGAGTTATAAAGTCAGAATTCTGAGATATAAAGTCGCAATTGCGTGATATAAAGTCAGAATTCTGAGATATAAAGTCGCAATTGCGAGTTATAAAGTCAGAATTCTGAGATATAAAGTCGCAATTGCGTGATAAAAAGTCAGAATTCTGAGATATAAAGTCGCAATTGCGTGATAAAAAGTCAGAATTCTGACTTTTTCTCACTACTGTTAAACGTTATTTCTCACAGTTCTTACTTTGCTTGCGTTTCCTTTCATTGCGACTGACCATCAGGATTACTGCTTTGTTATTATTATACATTAAATAGACCATCAGGATTGCTGCTTTGTTATTATTATACATAAAATAGAGGACATCATAAAGGATTATTTTTAGCGCCGATTTACCAATAAAGAAATATTGATTTTACTGGAGGAGACACATAAAGATTAGTCTCCGGACATATGCATTATGCAGGAATATATAGAATGTTTCCACGGTAACCTTGTACACAGCGTTTCAAGGAGAAAAAACAGCTTTTACTGCCATCTAGTGGGCTTAATACTAAAACAACCAATACCTATCATGTTTCATTAACTTTGCAACTCAAGGGTAGAATCATGCAATTCTGCAAATTACAGTCGAGGTATTTGGGCAATAAAAGTTGTTTTTAACAGAATGGATACACTAATGAATTTTACACAATAATAACAATATAATAATAATCATAATAAGAAGAAGAATCAGCTGTGGCGGAGGCGCAATAAATCAGACAAAGCTGAAGTGGCACATTTTATACACCAACAGCTTCAGACTTCACGGCAGCACGGCTATCGTTGGATGCACTGTTACAGACAGAGATACTGACCATCAGTTAATTGCGAGAAAAAAAGTCAGAATTCTGACTTTATAACTCGCAATTGCGACTTTATATCTCAGAATTCTGACTTTTTATCACGCAATTGCGACTTTATATCTCAGAATTCTGACTTTATAACTCGCAATTGCGACTTTATATCTCGCAATTCTGACTTTATATCACGCAATTGCGACTTTATATCTCAGAATTCTGACTTTATAACTCGCAATTGCGACTTTATATCTCAGAATTCTGACTTTTTATCACGCAATTGCGACTTTATATCTCAGAATTCTGACTTTATAACTCGCAATTGCGACTTTATATCTCGCAATTCTGACTTTATATCACGCAATTGCGACTTTATATCTCAGAATTCTGACTTTATAACTCGCAATTGCGACTTTATATCTCAGAATTCTGACTTTATAACTCGCAATTGCGACTTTATATCTCGCAATTCTGACTTTATATCACGCAATTGCGACTTTATATCTCGCAATTCTGACTTTATATCACGCAATTGCGACTTTATATCTCAGAATATCTCAGATCTATCAAGATCAAGATGGCGCCGCGCATGGCAGCCACAGTGCTTAGCTCTTCAGTGTTTGTTCTGTTTTTGTTAGTTTTTCCTGTTTTCTGTTTTTCAAACACCATCAGTTTTACCAGGGATGAACTGCTGAACATTCGGCAGTTCACACCACAAAATCTTTTACCGGATTTCGATTATTCAGACGTTTTGTTGAATGTTGTAGTCGGCGGAGCGGCAGCGCTGTTTAGACGCTTCAGGACGCGCAGACGGGGAAAGCGCGCCGGCGCCTCGTGAAGCTCAGACAGCGCGGATTAAGAACGCCGCTGCCTAGCATCCATCTGGCGAATCTCCGCTCTCTGCCCAACAAAACGGACGAACTCCTTCTGCTCTCCCGGACAAATAAGGATTTCTCGAACTCGGCTGCTCTGTGCTTCACGGAAACCTGGCTGAACGACGCCATTCCGGACAGCGTGTTATGTCTGCCGGGCTTTCAGCTGTTTAGATCAGATCGCGACGCTGAATCAACGGGGAAATCGCGCGCGGCGGGACGTGCTTTTACATCAACGAAAGGTGGTGTTCAGATGTAACGGTGTTAAAGAAGATGTGCTGTCCAGATCTTGAAACACTCTTCATTAACTGCAAACCGTTCTATTCGCCGCGGGAGTTTTGCTCGTTCATTCTGGTGAGCGTCTACATTCCTCCGCAAGCGCACGTGAGCTCGGCTTTACAGTTACTCGCTGATATGATCACAGAGAGCGAGCAACAACACCCGGACTCTGTTCTTATCATTCTCGGGGACTTTAATAAAGCGATTCTCTCACGTGAACTGCCCAAATACAGACAGCATGTTACTTGTCCCACCAGAGACAGTAATATACTCGACCATTGTTACACAGCAATAAAGGATGCATATCACTCTGTCCCACGGGCAGCTTTGGGGCTCTCTGATCACTGTTTAGTTCATCTCATACCAACCTACAGGCAGAAACTGAAATCAGCTAAACCTGTAGCAAAGACTGTAAAGAGATGGACCACCGAAACAGAGCGGGCTTTACGAGCCTGTTTCGAATGGACTGATTGGAGTGTTTTTGAAGTTGCTGCCACCGATCTGGACGAGCTCACAGAGACTGTTACATCATATATCAGTTTCTGTGAGGATCTGTGCATTCCTACAAAGACTCATTTATCTTACAACAATGACAAACCCTGGTTCACTGCAAAACTCAGCCAGCTCCGTCAGGCCAAAGAAGATGCTCGCAGAAAAGGGGACAGAGTCTTGTACAAACAGGCCAAATACACACTGGAAAAGGAGATCAGAGTGGCAAAGAGGAATTATTCTGATAAACTTCGGAATCAGTTCTCTTCTAATGACACAGCTTCAGTGTGGAAAGGTCTGAAAGACATTACCAACTACAAGACACCATCCCCCAGCTCTGTGGAGAATCAACGACTGGCAGACGATCTGAATGGGTTTTATTGCAGGTTTGAAAAATCACCATTCACACCTCCATCAACCCCACTCTCCCCCACACCTGCAATTCAGTTCAGTGAAGATGACGTGCGCCAGGTCTTCAGAAAGAACAAGAGAAGAAAGGCACCAGGCCCAGACAGCGTTTCACCAGCCTGTCTGAAACCTGCGCTGACAGCTGGCCCCCATCTTCACACAGATCTTCAACAGATCACTGGAGCTGTGCGAAGTCCCTCATGCTTCAAACGCTCCACCATCATCCCTGTCCCAAAGAAACCCAAAATTACTGGACTAAATGACTACAGACCTGTGGCTCTAACGTCTGTGGCCATGAAGTCATTTGAAAGACTGGTTCTGGCTTTTCTGAAGGACATCACTGGACCCTTACTGGACCCCCTGCAGTTTGCTTACCGAGCAAACAGGTCTGTGGATGATGCAGTCAATATGGGACTGCATTATGTTCTCCACATCTGGACAGACCAGGGTCTTATGTGAGGATCCTGTTTGTGGACTTCAGCTCTGCTTTTAACACCATTGTCCCATCACTCCTCCAGCCTAACTAACTCAGCTCTCCGTGCCCACCTCTGTCTGTCAGTGGATTACCAGCTTCCTGACAGACAGGCAGCAGCTAGTGAGGCTGGGGAAATTCTCATCCAGCACCCTCACCATCAGCACCGGCGCCCTCAGGGCTGTGTGCTCTCCCCACTGCTCTCTCCTCTACACCAACGACTGCACCTCTAAAGACCCCTCTGTCAAGCTCCTGAAGTTTGCGGATGACACCACACTGATCGGCCTCATCCAGGACGGTGACGAGTCTGCTTACAGACTGGAGGTTGAACAGCTGGCTGTCTGGTGCAGTCTTAACAACCTGGAGCTCAACACGCTCAAGACAGTGGAGATGATCGTGGACTTCAGGAAAAACCACCTGCTCTCCCCCCACTCACCATCATGAACAGCACTGTGACTGCAGTGGAGTCATTCAGGTTCCTGGGCACCACCATCTCCCAGGACCTGAAGTGGGACAACCACATCGAGTCCATTGTGAAAAAGGCCCAGCAGAGGTTGTACTTCCTTCGCCAGCTGAGGAAGTTCAACCTACCACAGGAGCTGCTGAAACAGTTCTACTCTGCCATCATTGAATCCATCCTCTGCACTTCAATTACCGTCTGGTTCAGCTCAGCTACCAAATCTGACCTCAGAAGACTACAGAGGGTAGTCCGGTCTGCTGAGCGAATCATTGGCACAACCCTCCCCACTCTCCAAGAACTGTACTTATCCAGAGTGAGAAAAAGGGCAAAGAAGATCACTCTAGACCCTCACATCCAGCACACTCCCTCTTTGAACTGTTGCCATCCGGTCGACGCTACAGAGCCCTGAGCACCAGAACGACCAGACACAGGAACAGTTTCTTCCCTCAAGCAATCCATCTCATGAACACTTGACAAACACGGAACACACACACTATTACATATTATTTACTTAAAACACTTATTTATATCTCAATTTGCACACATAATTGTACATACAATTGTCTATAATATATATTGTCTTTTTGCTTTTTTTGCACTTTGTCTATCTTGTAAATTTGTATATTATTATTTTATTCTTTTTATTATGTGTCTTGTCTTGTCGCTGTTACTCTGTTGCACTGTGGAGCTTCTGTCACTAAAACAAATTCCTAGTATGTGTAAACAACATACCTGGCAATAAAGCTCTTTCTGATTCTGATTCTGATTCTGAGAATTCTGACTTTATAACTCGCAATTGCGACTTTATATCTCAGAATTCTGACTTTATAACTCGCAATTGTGAGATATAAACTCGCAATTGCGAGTTAAAAAGTCAGAATTCTGAGATAAAAAGTCGCAATTCATCTTTTTTTTTTTTTTTTAGTGCCTTTTTTTTTTTTTTTTTTTTTTTTTTTTTTTTGTGTGGTGTTTTTTTTTTTTTTTTTTTTAGTGGCGGAAACGGGCTTCCATAACCAACAGAGCATATAAAATACCAAAAATAAAAATCTTTTTTTAAAACATCGCCAAGTAAAACGCTGCGTTTATAGAACTGTCTCTTTACCACCACAACAAACAGGACACTTTTCAGACGCGCATTCCGACTTCGTCTCAGTGCCAGGCTCAAGTCAAACGAGAGCGGAAAAGGTGCAGGTGACGACGAGGGAGCTTCAGTTGAACAACAGTGAATTGCGGTCAGATGAGATTTTGTCAGGCTATGTCTGTAAAACTCAGAAAAATGAACATGACTGTCCTATCAGCCGCTATACTGTGCTTGTGGAGCGCACTCAAGAATTGCATGCGCAAATGCGCCGGCGCGCGCTGCATAATGACTTTATTATAGCTTAAATAAAGCGCAAAAGAAACTACGAGCAATGATGGTCGTTGTTCTGTTGTAAGTGAAGTCATGAAATTGCCAAACATGCGATTAAAGCTGCCTCAAAACTGTGCATGCATGTAAACATGGTTTTAAAGCTATTGTTATCCATTTTGTTGGCCTTGAAACGTCTTAAAATGCACATATGTACACCAGGGAAATCTAAATTTTCTCGGGGAGCATGCCCCCGTACCCCCCTAGCAAACAACATTTTCTGACCTCGGGAATTATGAAACCCTGCGTACGGCCCGGCTTATTCTATATAAAAAAATCTGAGGTAAACGTGTATGCACTGTGATCAAAAATAAATGGGGCCAAACGCGATTGAATGTAAAGGTTTGTGTCTCGTTATTCTATTAATAATTACCGATTGATTTTGCATTTCTATCAGAAATTAAGAATTATTAATGTCATTTTAGTGGTGCAAATATCTATCTATATATATATATATATATATATATATATAAATATATATATATATATTTTTTTTTTAAATGTTTCTGTAACAGCTGTCAAAAATAGTATATAGCACTGTGGTTTTTAACAAATTAAAAAAAAAAAAAAAAATTCAAAACATCCTCCCCTCTGTTTTTTTCACAAATCGCACCCTGTATATATATAAACGAATAAACTAGTCAGAATATAGGCTACAGTTAAAGCTTTCGTTTAGTTTTTGTGAAATGCTCACACGCACTGGGGCCCCAACTGCAATGAACCAGCTTTGGGGGGGCCCAGCTTGCAAAAGGTTGAGAACCCTGGTTTAAAACAATTAAAATTACGGTGGCCGAGAGAGCTCAACGCGCTGCAAATGAAGAAAACACATGCAAATAGAAAAAACACCAGCAAATAAAGAAAACATATTCATCAGTTTGACAACACATGCGCTGCAAATTCCACAACACTTACAAATACTGAAACGCGCTGCAAACTCCACAACACTTACAAAAAGACAAACGCGCTGCAAACTCCACAACACTTACAAATAGTGAAACGCGCTGCAAACTCCACAACACTTACAAATAGACAAAGATGTCTTTTTGCAAGTGTTGTGGAATTTGCAGTGCACGTGTTGTCAAACTGATGAAGATGTTTTCTTTATTTGCTGGTGTTTTTTCTATTTGCATGTGTTTTCTTCATTTGCAGCGCGTTGAGGTCTCTCGGCCACCATATAAAATACTATTTTTGGCCAGTGGAAATGAATGAATCAACACTATTATAAAACCTTTATCTTAAGTATTTAATACAATTTTGTTTTTATGCATATTTTGATATATTTATTCTAAAACATAAGAATATTAGATGATTTTTAGCAATGTAATGTGTATGGCACAAATGTTAACCATGGTGTCACGTGGATGGGAACATGCATGGAAATGATATGCAGATGAGGTTATGCATAGTAAAACTAGGCGTCGTAAGCTCCATATATGGTGATTTCGGGGAGGAGCAGGGTGGAGATGCACGTATGCACAATCTTCCACTGACTGGGATTTATAAAGGGATTTGTGTGCAGGATCTGGCGTACGCATGGTTTTATAAATCTGATTTTTTTGTGTGTGTACACAGAATCTAGCTTTTGCACGCGTACATACACTTTTAGGATGAAATCTACGCAAAGTTTTTTAAATGAGACCCTTGGACTGTATAGAACATTTACCAGCAGCACGTCTCTTCCTCCATATGATGAGTGCAATTATGATGAGAACAGCCACACACATTAACACCAGCACACTGATAACTACAGACAGACTGAAGGATCCTGGGTCTGATTCGGCCACATCTGAAATGAGGGGTGAATTAAAAAAAGAAAAAAAGAAAAAAAAGTGGAACAAACAATGGGATAACAAATCTGTATGGTAGATTACGCAATAGTAACTGATTTGTGCAAGTTAAATAAAGGTTGTTTTGTTTTTGAATCTAATGTTTTCTACTTTGTTGTTCAAAAAATGAGTATTGTTTGCTTGATAGTTTTTCTTTACCAAACGTAATGTCCAGTTTGTTGTCCAGACTGAGGTGCTTCATTGTACAGTTGTATTTGTGTCCTTCACGTTGTTCTTCTGCGCTGATCAAACTCTTCCTCATCTGGTAAGTTCCGTCTCCGTTGGGCAGAATCTCTCCTCCTGTGATCTGATCATCATCCACAGGCTGATCATCTCTGAACAGAGTCAGGTTAATGTGACGGGGGTAAAAACCAGTGGCCAGACAGCTGATCTGAAGCCCTTGAGAGTCTGGGAGTGTCTTCTTCATGAGTCTGACTCTGGGTTTCACTACAGAGAAGAAAGTGAAGTGTTACTGTTGTTAAATGGTTCATTGCATCAGTCATTGATTTATAATAATCATGATTCATAAAGCATTCAGAGCTATTAATCAGGTTGGTAACACTTTACTTGAAGGGGTGTGCATAAGACTGACATGACACCTTCATAATCATGACATGACACGTCATGAATATGAAGGAGGTTTTATGAATGTTTATGACAACTGTCATTAAGTGTCATTCGCTCAGTTATGTCATTTTTAATGCAAAGATGACATTGTTTGAGATGTCCGAGTTATGACAACTTGACATAAACCAATACATCATAACCTGTCAGTGTCTTTGTCATGACAACATGACATTATTTAGCTTTATGGGTTAACATTGCATTAAACTGTCATGTCGTTGGTTTTGACAATGGCTGTCATGAGGCCATTATAATAGTGCCTATATCAAGTACAGTGGTACAAATTGAACTTGTCATTAAAATGTCATTAAGTGACAATACTCTGACAAATAATTTTATAACAGCGTCATGACTATTTTTCATTTCATGTTTTTTTTTTTTTTTTTTTAAGTTTCCACCAACAGAAGGTCAGATAATAGACAATTTCAAATTTCATAAAAAAGAAAATACTGTTATAAAAGAATGGTAACACTTTATTTTAGAGTCTTTTAACTAGTTGCTTATTACTATTAGCATTCATATGGCTAAAATATTGGCTATTTATTAGTACTTATAAAGCACATATTAATGCCTTATTCTGCATGACCTTATTCTACATTCTTAATCCTACCCAATACCTAAACCTAACAATTAACTATAATAAGCAGTAAATTAAGAGTTTATTGAGGGAAAAGCCATAGTTAATCATTTATATATGTGTTCCCTATACTGAAGTGTTACCAAAATAATGTAATGTAATGTTAACCCATAAAGCTAAGTAGTTTTTTAAGTTTGATAATTAATCTGCTATGTCATGTTTATGACAGGTTATGATGTTTTGCTAATGTCAAGTTGTCATGACAAAGACACTGACAGGTTACGATGTGTTGGTTTATGTCAAGTTGTCGTAACAAAGACATCTCAAACAATGTCATCTTTGCATTAAAAATGACATAATTGAGCAAATGACATTTAATGACAGTTGTCATAAACATGCATAAAACCTCCTTCATATTCATGACACGTGTCATGTCAAGATTATGAAGGTGTCATGTCAGTCTTATGCACACCCCTTCAAGTAAAGTGCTACCATCAGGTTGATTCCCTCACCTTTTCTCATTACATTGTTTTTTTCCATATATAGGTACCTCCGCAAAACTTTAATGCAAATAGGATGATAAACATTTTCATGCAGAAACTTTTCATGAAGCCATGCTATTTGGTCCCATGTTATCATCCATGGCATTTTCAGCTGGATGTCATTTTTTTCTATGTCAAAGGTGTACCTCTCTATATTTTGCCCATCAAAAGCATCCCAGGAATGAAGTAGACCTGGTTTATCATCTTTCAGCAATTCACAACCAAAATTTTTCTGATGAACATGTACACCTTCAAATGAATGGAAATAAATGTAATAAAGACATATTATTCTTCACAACATAGTAAACCTAAAATATGGTGAAATTAAAATGAACACACTGTACTTTTATGATTACTTTCTCTTTGTCTTTAAAAGATTTTAATGAAATAACAATAAATGCATGAAAGCTAATAGTATTATGAATATAAAAGCTAATAGTAATATTAATATGTAGGCTATATCTCTCACCATCTGTTTGATTTAGGTGCTCCTTTAGATAAAAGACCCGATATTTCATTTCATTATACACATCACGAAATACAATATCAGCATCACTTTGCTCCTCATCATAGTATTTTGAATCACAGTGAGAGCGATGGACAGTTTTCCATGTGTTTGAGTCATAATATATTATTTGCAGATCATCCAGCATCATTACAACACTGAACTCTGGAAATGGTGTCTGTCCATCTATGTATGTCGCCAAAGCCATCAGTGAGTGAGAACCTGTAAATAAACAGGTACAAGCATATAATATTAGTATGGTGTCAAATTAGACCATTACTGTACATATGACTTTGACCCGGTTGCAAGATTTGCTTAGACTAGTCTTAAAAGTTGCTGGGATAGAGACAAAAAATCAAAATGCATAGCAAGCAAACAGCAAGGGATTACATTGGCTGGCAGGACTGACTGACCAACAGACACAAGACAGGGACAAACACCAAACCCCCCCCCCCCCCCCCCGTCCTGTGCCAACAACGAACTGGCACAGGACAGAAATTAAATAGGGAAAGAAATTATGAGGGTAACAAGGGAGAGGAGGTGGGGCAAATGAACTAATGAGGTAACAAGGGAGTGTGGCCAAGGCAAGTGACAGAAGAGCACATGGCACACAGAAACAAACAAAAAGTGCATAAGGCACATGGCAAACAAACATGACAGAGGCCATGTGCTCACACAAAAACATAAAGCAGAAAGTATACTTTGTTTGCATACGTGCACTAGAGACCTGCACTCCTGTGGGACACAACGCAACAGAGTGCAGCGCGGGACAAGATTTGATGGGTGCATGCGGGCGCGGGAGGTAAGATGCTCATGTGTGCGGGAGAATAAAATGATTCACGGGACTCCCGCAAAAAAGAAATATCTAAACATAATATATCTAAAAACTAATAAATTGTTATTCATATTGCACAAAAAGCAGTAAGAACTACTAATATAAAGTAAAAACGATTTACAGTCGCAAGCATATGGAAGATTCTGAGACGCAATGGCCAATCAAAGGTGTTTATGTTAGAATCCTCTCACCACTCAAAATGCCCAAGTTTTTATTCAGTGCAATAGGCCGGGAGGGCTTGAGCCCCTGCCCCTTTGATCGCGAAAGTGAAAAGTGCCCTTTGTTGTTGCATCGCGGTGCCCCCATGTTCCCATTTCTCCCCCCCGGAATGCAAATTCTACCGAGGGAGAACCCACAACCCCGCAAAATCTCTCAAGACTTCAGAATAAACATGATGGACGATAAGCAGAAAGAAATTGTTGATAGTGTTTGGAATGATTTTGGTATGTTTTACAGCAGTGGTTCCAAAAGTGGGGGTCAAGACCTCCCGGGGGGTTGCAAGACACTGAGGGAGGGGGTCGCGAAATGATTTCCAGAAAATCAAAAAAATCAAAACATTTTTAATGATTAGAATGATTATGAATTGTAACAAAATACTAAAAACATTAGTTAAATTAAAAACAAAAACCATGTAGATATAAAAAGCCATCAACCTTTCGATTTTCCTTCCTCTCCACCCTGATTCCTGAGGTTGATTATGATAGATTAACATATTAGCAACAGCATCAGTTACAGCAGGTCAATTTACAGCACCATGTTAAAAATTCAGACATAATTCTTTAGGCTTTAAGCTTTGGATATTATTTTTGTCAAAATAAAAACATTGGTTAATATTGATCAAAGACAATGCAGGAAGAAGAGCAGAGAAGCACCACCATCAGGAGACATAATGGATAGCACTCGTCTCTTCGTGAAGGTGGAAAAACAAAGTTCTTTATGACCTGAGGGATTTCTTGTAAAAGATTTAAAAGGAAAGAAAAGACGAGAGTCACCTGTTTTTGTCTATTTTAAGTTTTAATTTAAAATGTCTGTGATTTTAACATAAAGCTTATGTTTAATATGTTATGCCACTTGCGTGAGCAAGTATATAAAATATATGAATCAATATATAAATAAAAAGTATTACTTATATAACTATAAAGTAATGAATTGAATAAAACCTTTAAAACTAAATGTAGTGCGTTTAAATGTGACATCTATTAAATATAGAGTATACAAAGAGAATCGCAATGCTGACAAGCCATGTTCAGTAACAACTTTTGGATTTGAAATAAAAATAAGTAAATGCTGTTTGTGATAAACAGCCACAGATCAGTTGTACACTGAAAACGGGCATAGCCTATGTGAAAGCACAATAGCACGTGCTGCATATGAACTGCAAAGGCATGTTCGCCTAAATGCCAGGTAAGGTGCCATTTTCCTTTCTTTACCGGAGGCAAGAAAAGCCATATGTTGACTGTGTATCAGAGACTTTAAATTCAGGGGCGGATCTAGAAAATTATTTATAGGGTGGAAAAGGGGTGTCTATGAGGGGTGGCAACACCAAAGCAAGCGCCCATGCATAGTTTTTGGAGATTTATGGCCTGACATACACAATTGTGTTCACAAACATTGCATTACCAAAATAAATAACAAGATTTCAATATCCATCATGGCACCAAGTAAAGGCACTATATGAAAAACATCAACAGATTTAAAATGAGTCTGACCTTGTATCACTAAAGGAGATGAGCAGTTTTATTAATATTACACAGGTTACTTCGATTGCATAAATCACATGTTTTAGTGCAAGTTAAAGAACAACAAACAATTTTTTTCTGTTATTAACAGAGGTGGGAATGTCTGTGTGTCTTCACCCAGAACACCCTATCAACTATATACTCTAGCAACCACCCAGAATCTCCTAGCAACCACCTAGCAACACTTTAGCAATCACCCAGAACATCTATATTCTGGCCTAACTGACCAAACTATTTATGTTTTTTAAACAAGACTTTAAGTTGGCTTTATGACAAGCCAGCATAAATTTGTCTTTCAAACTTTTAATCTAGTTGAAATGAAACAATTCAACATTTTCT